>NC_038251.2:7100425-7100851 GCF_000004515.6 Glycine max | reverse complement strand
TGTTTTCAGTCTCTCTCATAAATGATGCTTCCTTCCCATAGTCGTCTCTGATACTTCCATATATATATGAAATTTTCTAAATTTCATATTGTTGGTGTCTTTTTTTGAGTTATTAAAGAGATCACTTAAATGATTGTGTTTTGAGTAGCTTAATTAATTTGAAGTTTTTTCAAATTTAAAATGACATGGTAAGATTTTTCCAAATTCCAATTAATTAACACTACCAATAAAACAAGAACGGAAAAAGGGAAACCAAACTTAATTACAAAACTGAAGACATTAAAAGTTAGAATAATTATCTGCTAATATGTTTGAATTTGGGTGGAAATTAATTTGAATGCATTTTGACTATTATGTATTCTCGATCTCTATATAAACAAAATGAATATTAATAAAACCCGGAACCCAAAATATATGTGGATCTCT